>NC_091230.1:14108037-14150537 GCF_040958095.1 Procambarus clarkii | reverse complement strand
GTCACTCAGCGGTGATACTATTGTGTCATTACTCGTAATGTTCCCAGTCGCATCTTGTGGCCATTTATCTCATTATCTTTCCCAAACAAAGGAAAGAATGCCCTAAATTGTATTTTGAAATATAATGCAATAATACCAAAATTTTAACACGCTCATTTAGGGCAACTTTTTAATGGACAACATCCTGCTTTACAAATTAAAGAAACAGAGCGAACGGGTTGAGAAAATTACCACAAACAGAGCGAGCCGGTTGAAAAAATTACCACAAATAGATCGAACCGGTTGAGAAAATTACCACAAACAGAGCGAACGGGTTGAGAAAATTACCACAAACAGAGCGAACGGGTTGAGAAAATTACCACAAACAGAGCGAACGGGTTGAGAAAATTACCACAAACAGAGCGAACGGGTTGAGAAAATTACCACAAACAGAGCGAGCCGGTTGAAAAAATTACCACAAATAGATCGAACCGGTTGAGAAAATGACCACAAACAGAGCGAACCGGTTGAGAAAATTACCACAAACAGAGCGAACCGGTTGAAAAAATTACCACAAACAGAGCGAACGGGTTGAGAAAATTACCACAAACAGAGCGAACGGGTTGAGAAAATTACCACAAACAGAGCGAACGGGTTGAGAAAATTACCACAAACAGAGCGAGCCGGTTGAAAAAATTACCACAAATAGATCGAACCGGTTGAAAAAATTACCACAAACAGAGCGAACCGGTTGAGAAAATTACCACAAACAGAGCGAACCGGTTGAGAAAATTCAATATATATCATCAATAGGTGGAAATATGTTTATAGTTTGTGTTTTATGTACCGACATCAAGCATTGCCGAGGTTAGATTTTCTCCGCACTAACAAAAGCCAGTGGATGCATACATAGCGGCAATGGTTGCCATGGCAACATCTCAGGGAGTAAACAACACAAGGACCTTCCCCCCTCCCCCCCCATCCCGCTCAACTTGAAAGGATCGACTCGGTAATTGGCCGAGTCCAGCTATCATCACTGCGGCTAGCAAGCGGGTTTATGACAGCTGGTGATATATTGCAATCATACACTTAACAACTTTCTGAACGATTGGATATCAAAAGAATATCTTTGCCATTATAATTATCTTCAAACTTTTTGACTCGTATTAAACACACATTATATACTTTACTAGGCAACGAGATCCATTTGGTGTGGCCGTTGTAACAAGGTCAGAGGGTGAGAGATGGTATTGCTTCACCGGTGCTGGTAACCGGTGTTCCCCCAAGCTGGAGAGATAGAGAGAATACCAGCAATCGACTTTTTCCACTAATGGTCCTGTTTACTACGGTGAACCGCTCCAATTAATAGCCACATGATAATGAGCTCTCCCGGATCAGAAGTCGTCTAAAGGGAGAAGAAAATATTGTGTGCATGAAAGAATCTGGAAAATACGTTATTACCTCAGAGTGCCCAACGAAATAGGAGCTTTGAGCTCTTGTTGTTTCCGGTTCTAAAGATGACAGGAGTGTACGCTCCGGTATAATGATTCGGAGAATAAATTGCAAACCAGCATTGAAGAAAAATAATAATAAATCAGATTTTGCGGCAAGACAAATTGAGTATTTGGTTTCACAGAAGAAAATATTTAGTGTGTTTTGTAATGTTCAGAGAAAGTTTATGATAATAGGAACGGGGTTTTGTAGGTTCTTGACTCCGGGGTTGCTATGTGGAGATGACCAATGTGTGGTGCGCCTTGTGAAGTGCGCGTTATGTGGTGCACAGTTCTGCAAGAATTACTATTTGTTTTGCTGAGAAATTAACCAAAATATTTATGGCAGGAACTAAGGACAACAATTCTTAAAGCAAATTTGTTTTTTATCATAAATTACTTTATCATAATTTATCATAAATTAAAATTAAATTATTAAATTAAATTACTAAATTTTGTATCATAAATTATAACATAAATTATAATTTATAATTATATATAAATTATATTATATATAAACTATTAATTATATGATTATATATATTAATATATATATAATATATATATATATATATATATATATATATATATATATATATATATATATATATATATATATATATTGATTGATTGATTGCCCATAAGCAATCCAGCTGGGATCGCCCCATTGCCGACCAAGAAGCTGCGACTTTGCTAGAAGATGCGACAACACCACATGACACTGCCCGACTTAGAGCTGTAGCAGCTCCCCATGCAGGTGATTTTCTATTAGCAACCCCAATGTCAGCAACCGGCACCCGTCTCACACCGTAGGCCCTCCGAATTGCCGTGGCTCTCCGCCTCGCTGCCCCAATCCACACCGAATACAGGTGTATTTGCGGCGAGGCAGAGGCCGATAGATACGGACGGCATGGCCTTCTCTGCCAAAGGACAGGAGGATGGCATGCAAGACACGGCGAGGTCAATGACATTATTAAGAGAAGCCTTACCACAGCCGGTTGTCCAGCAGAGAGAGAGCCCCGTTACCTAATGTCCCGCAACTCTGATGAGCCTGTCGGTCGCCCAGACGGAATCACGGTGAACCCCTGGAAGAATGGTAGACAGTTGGTGTGGGACTACACTTACGTTTCAACTTTAGCCAATACCAATGTTGACTTCAGTGCTACACAAGCAGGAGGAGCTGCCAATCACCGGGAAGCGGCCAAGTCACGTAAATACAGAGACCTTGAGCACCACTACAATTTTGTCCCCATTGCCTCAGAGACACTTGGTGCCTGGGGTAAAAGTGCTGCTAGCTTTTTAAAGGAGATGGGGTACTAAGCTAATTGAAACAACTAGAGACCCTAGAGCTGCCAGTTTTCTTTTTCAGCGCCTTAGTGTGGCAATCCAGAGAGGAAATGCTCACTGCATCCATGGTTCCTGCCCGCCATCTGAGGAGCTGGAAGAGCTGTACAACTTGTGACAAGCAGCCTTGCACCCTGCATGTAATCAATATTGTAACTTTTTTTGTGTAATGACATTTTCAAATAAAGTTAGATAAATATACACACATACCAAAAGAATAGGGGTGGTAGGAGAAGAAAATATCAAAGTGTTCAGTGAGGATCCACAAGGTCTTCTTTGAGTACTCTTTATTTTCTTCTCCGAGGCTATGGGTCCCTACACTTGCACCAGAGGTGGTACCCCTTCTAGGTTAAAAATATATATATATATATATATATATATATATATATATATATATATATATATATATATATAATATATATATATATATATATATATATATATATATATTATATATATATTATATATATATATATATATATATATATATATAATATATATATATATATATATATATATATATATATATATATATATATATATATATATATATATATAAATTGGTGTATACTGGCAGCAGGTTTTCTTTCAAACATGTTTCATTGAATATGACCGCATATTCTGTATTTATTATTTTCTGGTTTAGGGCTTCTATCCCTCTAACTATTTTCTTAGCATCAGGGCTTAATTGAAATAGGAGTTCTCCAAAACTCATTTTCGTACTTTTAAGGTGAAGAAAAGAAGTGATTTACTATAGAGTGTATTACACTTATTTGTATAATTTGCACGACGTTTCGAACCTCCATGGTTCATTCTCAAGTGAACAGATCTTACAATACTAGTTGATTTTATACCCGCATTAGGTCAGGTGATAATACAATGAAGGTGAAAACATGGGGGGATACATAAGGGATAAACATAGGGGCTGCAGAAGGCTTATTGGCCCATACGAGGCATCTCCTATCTAAACACAAAGATTAATCCAGTGTAATTGGCCTGTTATGTTGGACATTGTCTTCTGTGTTGGCATCGATATGTTCTTGTCTTGTCCTTACTCTCATGGTGGGTAGAGTAAATAGTTCCGTGATTTGGGTGTTCATGGTAGGTCGCTCTATTCTTATGTGAATTGCCTCAAGAATTTGTAATCTTCTTGAATCTTGGGTTTTGTCTATTATGCAAGTATTCTTGTTCAACAAGAATACTTGCATAATAGAATACTTGAATAGTTATATTATATATATATATATATATATATATATATATATATATATATATATATATATATATATATATATATATATATATATAATAAATTATATATATATATATATAAGGCATAACAATTTAACATAATTTTTGCGGATGACATCTTCAAAGACTTGACTTGTATGTTATTATGGCTACGATGTACAAGGTAGAGACGCCTCAGCAGCCTGGGATATAAAAAGTGTTTGGCTGTGTAGGAGAAATCTGCTCTGGATCAGAGCACAACAATTGAAAAATTCAACAATCCGTGTGTATGAAGCCGTCATGCGCGTGGAGAAGGTTACAATCTCTGTCTATCACACTGGTGGCAACGACAGTGCTGGATTGTTGAATTTAATTGTATTTTGTATCACAGACGTTGCCATCCAATTACTGCGTTTGCAATTCTATCCAGCATACATACATATCCTTCTTTTCTCCATGGAGAGGGACCGTGATTTGTTACATAACATTTTAGCGAGGCGAGTTATAGTTACCTTCGATGCATTCAAGCACCGAAGTGTGACAACCCGTGTGTGACCGAGATGGACAAACGGCGAGTATATAACAAGAAGATATATATATACAAAAATATAATCATAATAAGGTATAACAACCTCGCCAACATGAGGTGATAGGACGGGATATAACCGACGCTAACGGCTCTGCGTATACCGCATACCCCTTTACAAGCTGCCGATAAAGAAGGTTTACATAGCAATTCCTCCTACCATACAACCACTTCCCCACCTACATCCCCTCCCCCACCTGCACTGTAGCATGGCTACTGGGAGGGTAGGAGACAAGGCTACCAATACAAACCACCACCGTGGCTCTAATTGGCCCAGATATCTACAACGTTTCGTACATGTTTTCATCCCAGCTTTTCACACACACACACACACACACACACACACACACACACACACACACACACACACACACACACTGGTGAAGGCTGACTCCATACACAGTTTTAATGTAGATATGATGGAGCTCGAGAAGCTCAAGAATCTGTTCACCAGTTGATTGACGGTTGAGAGGCGGGACCAAAGAGCCAAAGCTCAACCCCCCCCCAAGCACAACAAGGTGAGTACACACACACGCGCGCGCGCGCACACACACACACACACACACACACACACACACACACACACACATACACACACACACACACACACACACACACAGAAGTAGGTGTAGAGTAGGTGTAGAGAAGTTCAAGAAAATATTCCTGCAGAGGGATATGACAAGGGAAGAGAGAATACGGACAGCAGACGCGAGGAAGGAGCGCAGGGAGAGAGAAGGAAATCAGAGTACCACAACCCAGAACCCTACAATCCCAGAGGGAAGTGGAGAACCCTCCTCAAACAGTGCAACTGCCACAGGGATTGGGGCACCACCCCCAAATTCTACCCAACAGACACCCAACCTGCCCCATCCCCTGTCAGCCCCCCACTAAGTACCCACCTTGGGCACCCTCCCCCCACCCACCCCCCTCTCCCCACTCACCCCCCTTCTTCCCCTCACCCCTCTCCCCAGGACCTCCCTTCCCCCCCATCCCCCATGCCCTCCCTTCTCCCACATGCCTTCCCGTCTCTCCCACCCCCATGCCCTCCCTTCTCCCCCTCCCCCCTAAGCCCCCCACTCTCCCCCACCCCACCTAAGTCTTCCCCTCTCCCCCACTCCCCTAAACCCTCCCCTCTTCCTCACCCACCTCAGCCCTCCCTTTTCCCCCACGCCCCCCAAGCCCTCCACCCTTTTCTCTCCCCCCAAGCCCCCCCATCTCCCCTATCCCCCACAGCCTCTCCTCCCCCCATGCTTCCCCAACCCTCCCTCTCTTACCCACCCCCTGTACCCTCCCCCTCTTATCCACCCCCTGTACCCTCCCCCTCTTATCCACCCCCTGTACCCTCCCCCTCTTATCCACCCCCTGTACCCTCCCCCTCTCCCCCACCACCCCAAGCCCTCCCTCCTCCACCAATCCCCCCGTGCCAGGTCCCCCCAGCTCCCACTCACCCCAGATCCCAAAGGTCCCCCCCAGAAAAGAAGCAGAAGAGAGTCAGTTTCAGGGTGATGTACTCGAACATAGATGGGATCACAAGCAAGACAAGTGAACTAAGGGAAAGAGCACAAGAAGTTAACCCAGATGTAATCGGACTCACTGAAACAAAACTCTCTGGAATCATAACGAATGCCGTGTTTCCCCAGGAGTATACTGTAATAAGGAAAGAGAGGGAAGGTAGAGGAGGAGGCGGAGTGGCCCTACTCATGAGAAGGGAATGGAGTTTTAAGGAGATGGCCATCCCGGGCTGTGAGGAGTTCAGAGACTACATAGCAGGCACCATAACAATGGGAGGACCAAGAATAGTAGTAGAAGTAATATACAACCCTCCACCAAATGACAGGAGACCCAGTCAAGAGTATGAAAACAACAACAAGGCAGTTAACACTATAATTGAGAGGGCAGCCTCTGCTGCCTGTAGAAATAGATCCCACCTGCTCATCATGGGCGACTTCAATCATGGAAAGATTGACTGGGAGAACAAGGAACCGCATGGAGGCGAGGATACGTGGAGAGCCAAACTATTGGAGGTGGTGACAAGCAACTTTTTAACGCAGCATGTCGGAGAACCCACAAGGATGAGAGGCAATGACGAACCAGCGAGACTCGACCTAGTCTTCACTCTGAACGACTCCGACATAAGAGAAATCGGTTTTGAGGACCCAGTAGGAATGAGCGACCACAGTGTACTGGTGTTTGAGTACTTGATTGAAGAAGGGTTATTGAACTCGAGGAGGGATACCGAAACCAAAAGGTTAGCATACCGAAAGGGAAACTATGAGGGGATAAGAAAATTCCTAACAGATATAGCATGGGAAACAGAGCTCAGGGGAAAGACGGCCCAAGATATGATGGATTACATCACGCAGAAGTGCAAGGACGCAGCAAACAAGTTTGTCCCAGTCCAAAAGGAAAACAGAGAAATGAAGATGAGAAACCCATGGTTTAATCAAAGATGTAGGCTAGCTAAGCAGCAAAGTAAAAGGGCATGGAGAAACTATAGGAATAACAGGACACTGGAGAGCAGAGAAAGATACCAGAATGCCAGGAATGAATATGTCAGGATGAGAAGAGAGGCAGAAAGACAATACGAAAATGACATCGCAAGCAAGGCAAAGACTCAGCCTAAATTGTTGCATAGCCACATTAGGAGAAAAACAACAGTAAAGGAACAGGTTATGAGATTAAGGATAGGGGCGGAAGGATTCACTACAAATGACAAGGAAGTGTGTGAGGAATTGAATAAGAAATTCCAGGAGGTCTTCACCTTAGAACAAGGAGAAATTCCAGAGGTAAGTGAGGGAATAGCTAACCAGGAACCACTGGAAGAGTTTGAGATTACCAGTGGGGAAGTAAGGAAGTGTTTACTAGAGTTGGACGTGACGAAGGCTATAGGCCCAGATGGAATCTCCCCTTGGGTTCTAAAGGAAGGAGCAAGAGAACTGAGCCTACCACTCTCCATAGTGTATAACAAATCACTGGAAACAGGGGAACTGCCAGATATTTGGAAAGCAGCTAACGTAGTCCCGATATACAAGAAAGGGGATAGACAGGAGGCACTGAACTACAGGCCAGTGTCCCTAACCTGCATACCATGCAAACTGATGGAGAAGATTGTGCGAAAAAAACTAGTGGAGCATCTGGAGCGAAGGAACTTTGTAACACAGCATCAACATGGGTTCAGGGATGGCAGGTCCTGCCTCACAGGGTTACTTGAATTCTACGACCAGGCAACAAAAATAAGGCAAGAAAGAGAAGGGTGGGCAGACTGCATATTTTTGGATTGTCAGAAAGCCTTTGATACAGTGCCACACAAGAGGCTAGTGCGAAAGTTGGAGATGCAGGCTGGAGTGAGAGGGAAGGTACTCCGGTGGATAGAGGAATACCTAAGCAACAGGAGACAACGAGTCTGTGTGAGGGGTGAGGTCTCAGATTGGCGAGACGTCACAAGTGGAGTCCCGCAGGGGTCAGTCCTTGGACCTATACTGTTTCTGGTATATGTAAATGATCTCCCAGAGGGTATAGATTCGTTCCTCTCAATGTTTGCCGACGATGCAAAAATTATGAGGAGGATTGAAACAGAGGATGATAGTAGGAGGCTACAAGATGACCTGGATAGACTGAGTGAATGGTCCAACAAATGGCTGTTGAAGTTCAACCCGAGTAAATGCAAAGTAATGAAACTAGGCAGTGGAAACAGGAGGCCAGGCACAGGATACAGAATAGGAGATGAAGAACTTAATGAAACAGACAGAGAGAAAGATCTAGGAGTTGATATCACACCAAACCTGTCTCCTGAAGCCCACATAAAGAGAATAACGTCTGCGGCATATGCGAGGCTGGCTAACATCAGAACGGCGTTCAGGAACCTGTGTAAGGAATCATTCAGAATCTTGTACACCACATATGTAAGACCAATCCTGGAGTATGCGGCCCCAGCATGGAGCCCGTACCTTGTCAAGCACAAGACGAAGCTGGAAAAAGTCCAAAGGTATGCTACTAGACTAGTCCCAGAACTAAGAGGCATGAGTTATGAGGAAAGGCTGCGGGAAATGCACCTCACGACACTGGAAGACAGAAGAGTAAGGGGGGACATGATCACAACCTACAAAATCCTCAGGGGAATCGACCGGGTAAACAAGGATGAACTTTTCAACACTGGTGGGACGCGAACAAGGGGACACAGGTGGAAGCTGAGTACCCAAATGAGCCACAGAGACGTTAGAAAGAACTTTTTCAGTGTCAGAGTAGTTAGCAAATGGAATGCATTAGGAAGTGATGTGGTGGAGGCTGATTCCATACACAGTTTCAAATGTAGATATGATAGAGCCCAATAGGCTCAGGAATCTGTACACCAGTTGATTGACGGTTGAGAGGCGGGACCAAAGAGCCAGAGCTCAACCCCCGCAAGCACAATTAGGTGAGTACAATTAGGTGAGTACACACACACACACACACACACACACACACACACACACACACACACACACACACACACACACACACACACACACACACACACACTTCTCAATAAGACTTTGAACCAATTTCCCAAATAATATTTAATATCAAGAACAGCTCTGCTAGGTTCCCTTTGAAGCTCTTCAGGGTTTGAGAAATCTGCCAACTCCCTTTCAGGCGCATAAGTTTGAAGTTCATCAATAAAGTATAATTACATTTGAGACAGGAGATAGAGATGGAGGGAAAACGGGAAGGGAATGTGAGGGGTTGAAAATAAAAAGGAATGAGAATGGGATGAGATAGCGATGAAAAGGAAGGAGAGGGTTAAATGAGAAGAGAGAGAGATAGAAATGGGAGGAAGAATGATAAAAGTATATTTTTGAATATCCTACAACGGAGACGCAGCTTCCGATAGAGCAGAGACAGAAGAAGAATGGACAAGAAGAATCGACTTGAGAATGGTCCAGGACGGACCGAAACGTCGTCGTCCCTTCACTTTCTAGTGTGTGGTCTGGTCAAAATATTTCAGCCACGTTATTGTGACTCATCGTCTGCAGAGACAAGAAAACAACTGAGAAACAGATTTTAGTTGATTGTAATAGAGTAGTTATGTGAGGTAACCATCGGTTGTCTTACCTCAGCTTATCTCACAATGTCTTCAGAGTATAAAATATTCTTACAAGGGATCACACATTCCCGGTCCCCCTCTATCACAGCAAAGGACTCCTGCCTCAATAATGAACACTATTAAACTCCATTTAAAATGACCGAAAACTTTTAATTTGTCAAAATATTAGGAGCCTTTTCTAAATCATCTTAAAATACGTGAAATCACTTACAATGAGTCCATACAAAACGTTTTTGGCTAAAAATCATCGGCTCACAAACGAGGCTGGCGGGTTCGATTCTCAGGGCAGGCCAAACGTTTTGGGGACGTTCCCTTCCTGTGTTTGTATGTGTTTATCTAGCAATAAATAGGTACCTTGGAGTTAGTAGAACATAAGTATCAAGGTAACTGCAGAAGGCCTATTGGTCGATACGAGGCAGCTCCTATATATATATATATATATATATATATATATATATATATATATATATATATATATATATATATATATATATATATATATATATCCACCCAAACTCATTCATATATATGTCTAACCTGCGGTTCAAACAATCAAGGGATCCTACTTCTATTAAGTTACGCGACAATTATTTACAGAAATCAACAATCCTGTTAACTATTGGGTCTCAGCAATTGAATACCAGTGGTGGTACTCCCATATAATATATATATATATATATATATATATATATATATATATATATATATATATATATATATATATATATATATATATATATATATATATATATATATATATATATATAAAGTCAAGCCTAAAAAGCCATGCCTAAAAGCGTTAGTAGTTAATAAGGCTTTGCCAACGCGAAATTTCACATTGCAAGCAATATTGCATTAATGAGAAGATGCCACTTGCTGTGATATCAGCAGTGTGTGGATTAATGCAAGCCTTTGAGTACGACGATTTATTGAAGATAAACAATTAGCTGATGCATTTAAAACCTTGGCATCCTTGGGATTTGGGAGGTTTCATTTTCTTTGAGGTGCAATTAGCAAACAAGAAAACTGCAAATTTCAACAGATATTGCAGTTTATAACTTGCACTCTGGCCGCTGTAGACTCCAGGGACTTAACAAGTTGTGTCGTCATTCCGTCCCCAGTGTGTACGAAGATGTGTTCGAACACTGGAATGAAAGGCATTTCTTGGCTCCAAAATAAAAATAAAAGTTAAGTTACTGGCATGATATATATTGTGTCAACGAAGCTTATGTCATAATTAAGTGCCCTGAACTATTTATGCCGAGCTATGGAGAGTCAGGGAGCAAGAGCTTGTTCTTCGTTGCTCTGGATTACCGGTTAAGGCTGTGAAGCAGCAGCAGAATGGATGAGCTCCGTCCGGCACAGCTGGAGACAAACGGAACAGGCAGGCAGTGAAAGTGCAGGCAGGATGCACAGTCAACACCGTCCTGTGGTAGTGTGTGAAGTGTTGTAGGAATGACGTTGTGAGGTGTTGCAGGAATGGCGTCTAAACCATATCTAGAAACTAATTTTATAATTTGCTCCTGCTGATATTCCCCTTTGATTTTGCCCATTAAACACCCGGTTTAGTGAGAGAGTAGTTAAGATTTGTTATTCAGTTGGACGATGTCAACCAACATATATTGTCCTATACAGAGTCACAGAGACGTTCTTTATAGATGCAGTGGTTCGAAAAAAGCAGGACAGTAAACTGTTGCTGGAATACTCTCCTGTAAAAATTGCAACGTGCCGCTTTAGCGGTCAGCTTTTTCCGAATGAAGAAAAGTACCATCGAAAAGTACCAAGAAAAGTACCATCAACAGTCAGGTTGAATATAAGTTGCAGTAAAAAAAAAAATATTCTACTAAAAGAGAAAAAAAGAACTTTCCCTTCTGAAGCATACTTTACTGGGAACGACACGATGGAATTACATGAGACAGAAACGTGTTAGTTGAGACGACATGTGCTGGACGGTCGTGTACGTTCTTGGCCTGGATTCCCAGTGTTGGTCTGACGCAAGATTAATAGACTTGTACTCATATTAATGAGGTGTTAAATATATCACGCTGGCACTCTGCGTTTAAGCCAGTGTGAACAGGATGTGAAGTTTCTAAGACAGGCAAGATCTAAGTCCTCAAGTAAATGGTCTTAAGAAAGAGCATTGTGGCAACACTAGTATAGTAAAATTACAGAGGAATCTATTCAGGTCTTCAGGGAAGACTGTTGGCTGCTCGCCCTAGTATGTCAACGTCACCGATCACAAGAAAATACTCACCATAAAACCGTGAAAGAAATATGCAACATTGTACAGAAGTAGTGACTTGATTTTGCTTTTTTCTCTCCACTGTGATACGAG
The DNA here is from genome assembly GCF_040958095.1 of Procambarus clarkii. Classification (NCBI taxonomy): domain Eukaryota; kingdom Metazoa; phylum Arthropoda; class Malacostraca; order Decapoda; family Cambaridae; genus Procambarus; species Procambarus clarkii. The sequence continues at coordinate 14,138,490 of NC_091230.1, read as the reverse complement.
TTTCCAAAGCTGCAGCTCAGTAAAGGAAGTATTTTGATTAGCAATAAAATTTTAATTTTAAATACACAACTGGCCTTGAAATGGAAGATGAAATGTTGTTTCTCATAGAAAAGAATGACTTAAACATTCAACAACATCTGAGGCTAATGTAATGTTAGACCTGCTCTTTCTCCTTTTGGTTAAGGCTTGTGGTGTACAGCATGATGAAAAGGCTCTATGTACACTGCTGCTTATGTGTTGCTCGCCGAGTAGGTATTTACCAATTCAACCCACTCCGACCGCACGCATGCTGCTTAAAAAGTCCTCATTCTCAATAAATCAATGCCCCGTTTAGTGATCTGTGAACGTTCGTGGCTATCATAATGGCATTGATAACACACACTCCAGCAGAGGAGCTGCTGCTGCTATCATGCTGTCACCTGTACACCGACACATGCGCGCTCACACATCTGCCATTTCTATCATCACAACCGACAGATCATCCAATATATTGACTCCAATTTGCACAAAAACATTTGGCATAACGTCAACAAATGTTGGCAGATGTCAGAGAAAGGAAGAGAGAGTGTAATATGACGGGGAGGCTGTTGAAGCAATAGTGCGACACACATCACCAAACGTTTCCTGCAATTTAAAGTAACCAATAACACGTGCGTCAAGCACTGTGTGCATTGCGTTAGAATGACGCACTGACGCATATCTCCCTCAGCAGGAAACGTGCCTTTAGCGCCCTTAAAACGAGGTAATTGGCTCCGTGTAAACATTAATCTAACCTCAGCGTTATGCTTGCACTCGCCCAGTCTAGAAGAGCATTGATATAACTATTTTGCGATTGTTAAATTCATATATTAAAGTTTTAATTCAGCAAATATTGCAACATTCTTTGTAAAGTGTGCTCTGGGAAGTTATACCAACCTGTGCTCTTCACAGGGGGCTCCCTTGCAAGCATGTGCACTACCAGTGCCCTACTGACAACTGGAATCCAATACAAAGATAACATCCTCCTGTAAGAGCTCCTTGCCATAAAACAAGTTATCTTTAAAAATAACTCGTCGCAGGTATTTGGGTTTTACTGATTTGATAAGATAACCTTTGTGGATTTATATCTCTTACCAGAGAGAGAAATCATTCGTTGCTTGTACATTTGATTCAGTATATCTATGTTACATTCAAATATGTTACCAGTTTCTTGCTGTTGAAACAAAGACACATCCGTGTTAAACTGATGCTGGAATTCTAGCCAACAAAATTGTTTGCATGCTTGCCGGTCTACTCAAGACACAACTAGTAGACTCAGCTGGAATAGCTGGACAATATCTTTATCTATTCCTATATAAGAGAGATGATGTCTATTTGTCTGTGTTTGTGTGTCCAAGGTTGCTGTACACATGGTATCTGCACGACAGGGTCTCTGCACGGCAGGGTGTCTGCACGGCAGATTGTTTGCACGGCAGGGTGTCTGCACGTGCAGACATTTGTTTCCACTGGACTGTTAGGTCCCTGTGGCTCCGAGGAGAACACAGTCCGGGAGCATCAAAGTCAACAAATATCAAGTTACAAAAAAAAAAAAAAAAAAAAATTGCTCCCGTTTGACTTTGGATCATAAATTGAAATGCACTTTGGATAAGACGCCCAGAAAAGAATGATATTCGTGTATACTCTATAACACACACACACACACACACACACACACACACACACACACACACACACACACACACACACACATACACACACACACACACACACACACACACACACACACACACACACACACACACGCCCTCAGGAATCTGTACACCTGTTGATTGACGGTTGAGAGGTGGGACCAAAGAGCCAGAGCTCAACCCCCGCAAGCACAACTAGGTGAGTACAACTAGGTGAGTACACACACACACACACAATGACAATGATCTTTAATGAGTCACTTATGTCGGGAGAATTGCCCAGTTGCTGGAAGAAGGCAAATGTCGTGCCGATCTTCAAGAAAGGTGATAGGGAGGAGGCACTTAACTATAGACCTGTATCACTGACAAGCATCCCCTGTAAAATACTGGAAAGAATAATTAGGCTACGACTGGTTGCACACCTGGAGAACATTAGGTTTGTGAACAAACATCAACATGGGTTCTGGACAGGGAAATCGTGCCTAACAAACCTTCTGGAATTCTATGATAAAATAACGAGGATAAGACAGGACAGAGATGGTTGGGCAGACTGCATATTTCTGGACTGCCAAAAAGCCTTTGATACAGTACCGCACATGAGACTGCTGTTCAAGCTCGAGAGGCAGGCGGGGGTGGGGGGAAAGGTCCTAGCATGGATAAGGAACTACCTAACAGGAAGGAGCCAAAGAGTGACGGTAAGGGGCGAGAAGTCGGACTGGACGAACAGTAACAAGTGGAGTACCACAAGGATCGGTGCTGGGACCAATTCTATTTCTTGTATATGTTAACGACATGTTTACAGGCGTAGAGTCCAACATGTCGATGTTTGCGGATGACGCAAAGTTGATGAGGAGAGTTGTGACAGATGAGGATTGCAGGATCCTCCAAGAGGACCTGAACAGGTTGCAGAGATGGTTAGAGAAATGGCTACTGGAATTCAACACGAGCAAATGTAAAGTTATGGAAATGGGACTAAGAGATAGGAGACCAATGGGACAGTACACAATGAAGGGGAACTGCCTACCTGTGACGACGCGCGAAAGAGACCTGGGTGTGGACGTAACACCTAATCTATCTCCTGAGGCACATATAAATAGGATAACGACAGTAGCGTACTCTACACTGGCAAAAGTTAGAACATCATTCAGAAACTTATGTAAGGAGGCATTTAGGGCGCTTTACACTGTCTACGTGAGGCTAGTCTTAGAGTATGCCGCCTCATCATGGAGTCCCCATCTGAAGAAGCATATAATGAAACTGGAAAAGGTTCAGAGGTTTGCAACGAGACTCGTCCCAGAGCTACGAGGGATGGAGTATGAGGAGCGCCTTGAGGGAACTGTGCCTTACGACACTAGAAAGAAGAAGGGAGAGGGGGGACATGATAGGAACGTATAAAATACTCAAAGGGATTGACAGAGTGGACATAGACGAAATGTTCACACGGAATAGTAACAGAACGAGGGGACATGGATGGAAGCTTGAAACTCAGATGAGTCACAGAGATGTTAGGAAGTTTTCTTTTAGCGTGAGAGTAGTGGGAAAATGGAATGCACTTCAGGAACAGGTTGTGGAAGCAAATACTATTCATAATTTTAAAACCACGGATGATAGGGAAATGGGACAGGAGTCATTGCTGTAAACAACCGATGCTCGAAAGGCGGGATCCAAGAGTCAATGCTCGATCCTGCAGACACAACTAGGTGAGTACACACACACACACACAGACATACACACACACACACACACACACACACACACACACACACACACACACACACACACACACACACACACACACACACACATTACATCAGTTGATTGACGGTTGAGAGGCGGGACCAAAGAGCAGAGCTCAACCCCCCGCAGGCAAAACATAAGAAGGAAATGCTAAAGGAGAACTAAAATAATTATGGAAATGGAAGGGGAATAAATTAAAATTTAGTAAAAAAAATGAAAAGGAAATGAAGATGAAAAAAAGGACTCATGCAAAAGATAGAGAAAAGTAAGAGCCAAATATAGGAAGTAATTATAGAAGGGATAAAAGAGCAAAACAAAGTGCGGACGAAGTAGAAGGAAAAGATGAATACAAAGACAAACGCAAGAAGTTCAAAAAAATGCCCCCCAAAAATGAAGAGACAAGGCAAAAGTTGATGAAAGAAACGATAAAAAATGAAGAGGAACAGGAGAAAAATATTGAAGTAAAAAAGCACCAGGGAAAAGAAAACACACAAGAAACTCGCTGCCTGTTGAGAATTTAATATATTGGTGCTTGGTCTCCACCCTGTGTGTTAATTATCATCTCTTGGGGGTGTCCTGGTGCTTGGTCTCCACCCTGTGTGTTAATTATCATCTCTGGGGGTGTCCTGGTGCTTGGTCTCCACCCTGTGTGTTAATTATCATCTCTTGGGGGTGTCCTGGTGCTTGGTCTCCACCCTGTGTGTTAATTATTATCTCTTGGGGGTGTCCTGGTGCTTGGTCTCCACCCTGTGTGTTAATTATCATCTCTGGGGGTGTCCTGGTGCTTGGTCTCCACCCTGTGTGTTAATTATCATCTCTTGGGGGTGTCCTGGTGCTTGGTCTCCACCCTGTGTGTTAATTATTATCTCTTGGGGGTGTCCTGGTGCTTGGTCTCCACCCTGTGTGTTAATTATCATCTCTGGGGGTGTCCTGGTGCTTAGTCTCCATCCTATGTGTTAATTATTATCTCTTGGGGGTGTCCTGGTGCTTGGTCTCCACCCTGTGTGTTAATTATCATCTCTGGGGGTGTCCTGGTGCTTGGTCTCCACCCTGTGTGTTAATTATCATCTCTGGGGGTGTCCTGGTGCTTGGTCTCCACCCTGTGTGTTAATTATCATCTCTGGGGGTGTCCTGGTGCTTGGTCTCCGCCCTACATGATAATCTCCTCGACTCGCGTCTCTACAAAATTCATATCGCCTCGAAAAGTATACAAAAAGGAAGAAATTAAGACGAAATTGAAAAACTTTTACGTAAATTTTGCCTAGTTTTGATTACTTGGCCGAGAGTACCATGTGGGCCACTCGCCTTGCTCCTGTTACATAGCTGACCGCGTGTGCACGACCCGTGTACATACGAGCCCCGTGTGTACGACCCGTGTATATACAAGCCCCGTCTGTACGATCCGCGTGTTAGATCCCACTATAGTGCAGAACCCCTCATCTCTGAGCACGATCACCTCCAATTTACGATTCCCGAACAAACCCGGTGTGCACGACTCTCTTCTCGTGCACGTGACTTCCCTCCTGTGTATACGACCCCATCCGTACATATACCCTTCTTCGAGTATGCTACTTTCGTACCAAGCATACGACCTTTCTCCAGTTTGAACGACCATTTCCCATGCATGTGGCCTTTATACTGTATTTACGACCCACCTCTCTTCAGATAGGTCGTAATACCTCCCAAAACTATGTACCACCCCACGTGAGTACCATCCCCTGCTGTGTGTACGACCTTCAGACCACGTGTACAAACCTCTTCGCATGTGAACTACCTCACGATCATGTGAACGACCCCCCCTTTTGACCCCCTTGCAGTGTATACGACCTCTCTACCGTGTATGTGATTGTACAAGACATACCGTGTGTACTCCTCTCTACCAGGGTTGTGAGAACTCTGTGTTTACAATTCCCCGTGTTTACGATCCGCGTATACGATCCTCATGTTTACGATCCGTGTATACGATCCTCATGTTTACGATCCGCGTATACGATCCTCATGTTTACGATCCGTGTATACGATCCTCATGTTTACCATCCTACGGGTTTGCGATATCTTAACTCTCATTCACTGTCTTTTCCTTGCCTTCTCTTAATATCATACTGACAGTTTTCCTGCCGTCCTTGATGACCCCAAGTGTCTTGTTCCGTGTTCCCTCCCTCCTCTCTCAACTGTATCCCTTTCCTGCCTCGACTGTACTCCCTCTTCTCTCGACTGTACTGGATTTTCTGGTTCCGGGAGCCACTGTAGTGGGCCTGTGGGTGAGAATGGAATTTCGGGACTCTTAAGTGTGCAGGGTGAGTGCACGGCGAGACGTAGTCTGTTAGTGATCTCCAGGAGTGCACAGGCAAGAGTGCACTGTCCTAAAACCGTCGGTCTGAGACCGAGGCCTGCCTTGTTGGGTATCAACGGATGACTCCTTGGTATACAACGACCGTTGCCGGCCCAACCAAGTCCTCGAGCAACCAAATGAGATTACACAAGTTATCATTAGAACTCTGTGTTCTAGAGGCATGAGGGAGAGAGAGAGGAAGGAGTGAGAGGGTAGTTTGGGCGCCGTGGGCTGAAAAGGTTACATCACATGATCTGTTGGGTGAGATCACCAACTGCTCCAGTACATATACTTGACGTCATTCCGACCTAGTCGACTTGAAAGCTGATTTCTCAATGGTTTCAGACATCTCTTCGTTTTTGCTATTGATCTAGTCGACTGTTGGACCGTTGACAATGAAAGAATGCAAGCCAAGCAGCGTAATACCGCCAGAGCTTCATGCTAAACCGGGAATCCTCGGTACCGTTGCGAACTGGCTACTAATAAGAGCCAGATTACTGTCGATCGTCCCAGGAACTTCCATAAATTTAGTCACCGCTTTGCATCGAAGTTAATTGCCGTTCGTCCCAGAATCACGATACGTGCAGTATACTTGATGAACAATTGTGCAGTGAGAAACTTGATGCGTAGAGCCGATAACTCCCTGATCGGTTACGTGATGCGTAGAGCATCACGTAACCGATCAGGGAGTAATACAGAGTGAGAAAGCGTTTTATCTGTGAAATCAGCGAAAAATAAAGAGTTTAAAGCTCATTTAAGTGCCGTACGACCTATATAGACCGCTGCCGCTCGTTATTTAACATCAGTAAAAACCCCCCTTGTCATAGTTTAAAAAAGGGGATACAGAAATAGAAATGCAGAGATGCAAAAAATAGATAGCTTCTATGTATGTAAAAATCTTTCATCTAATAATAATAGAGCTTCTGCCTCACGGTTATTGGGTCGGCGATTCCAGTCTCCTAGTGCCCAAGTGAATGAAATATACATACATATATATATGCATATTAGAAGATAGGGGAGCGATATCAATAATACCAGCAGGTGATGAGCAACGAGTACCAGAAGACAAGTAAAGTGCTGATGCCAGGATGAGACTATGAACACCAGGTATGCCGGCCGTGTGAGGGGTAAGATAATGCCAGAGTGGGAGCTTGTCAGCGCGGATTCAATCCACACCAAATACACCGAGCCTTCGGGGCTCGGGGGGGAGGGGGGGTGTTCACACCGTAATGCAATAAGAGACGGCGTAGAGAGGGTCGAGTGGGGGTTATAAGAGGTGTCGAGAGAGGGACAGTGTGAGCAGAGAAAGCACACTCTCCTTTGCATGCTTCGGTTTTACAATGCAAGATTCTCTTATCCTGACAGTCGGTCAGATGCAAGTATGAGAAGTGTCTCAGTATACTGTAGGTATTATTTTGTAGTTTATGGTCCCAGTGCTGATCAGTGCGGGGATTTTATACCTAACAGTCTTCATGCACCTGTGTGTGAAGTTGATGTGAGACTGTCTCTAATACAGTCCTACCTGACTGGCCCTCCAGTCACTTATGTGACCCCCTCCCCACCTACCTTTTGATTATCATGTGATGGTTCAGAGAATCAATATCCCAGTGGCCCGGTCTAGGACCAGGCAGCCTAATTCCATTTTTTTATCTCCAGTTCTATGTATGTCCCTCCAATCCTATTCTAGCTTCTCCAATCCCATTTCGGCCTCTCCAATCCCATTTCGGCCTCTCCAATCCCATTTTGGACTCTCCAATCCCTTTTCGGCCTCTCCAATCCCATTTCGGCCTCTCCAATCCCATTTCTTCCCTTCCAATCAAATGCCATTCGAGTGTCATGTTAAACCATTTTCTGGCTAATATATAGTTCAAGCATGTTTGAACCACTAGGTTTAAACACTGTGGTCTCGTTGGGCTATAAATCAGGTTTAACTTAATATTTTGGAAGCTCATATGAGATTAACAGTAAATCTACCTTAAATGATAGACGAATGTTGGTTAAATAGGCGCTAATGACATCGTTGGTGCCAGAGGAGTTGTTAGTGAATGAGTCATGTCTCATGACTGCCGACCTCAGCCATGTGTCTCACCTGCATTACAACTGACATTTTCAGTCAATTGAGTCTTTCTTTACTCTCATTCAGACTTACGAACGTAAGATTACAGGAAACTGCTGAAAGTGGATTGACCTATCCGAGGCGGTAATTGACACTGTCAATTATTCATTCACGAGTGTGCCTCCCTTGAGACATTCCCGTGATCTCTCGCTTGTTTGTGTTTTCCAGCAGCTTGGATGGTCACTGTCTCCATCACCGTCACTGTCACTTTCACCACCACCGTCACTCTCACCATCATCATCACTATCACCACCACCAAGGTCACGTTCTTCCCTCTCTACACCTTCACGTTCTCAGGTGGCCGCCGTCCTCGCCAACTGGCTATTTACATGGTAATCAAATGCCTTGTTACTTCTCAGCGTCTCGCCAACCAATTAGCACGCTCTCCTGCTTCACACTAATAATATCCTCATTGTTGATTGGACACGAGGATGAAAATGAACACCGAACACACTCATCTCTGTTTGACAATGCCTGTTATATTCCACTCACATTTTTTTATTCTTTAGCTCATTTATGTAGGACCAAGGCTCCATTTATAAACCACGTGGACGGGAGTGTGCACATCAATCCCTCTAGAGGTGTTGGCCCACAGACTGTACACTTACTTTAAGTGGTTAGAAGCAGTCACACACTCTTCTATTGGCTAACTGGTGAAATCCACAGACACTCATCCAGATTCGCCGCTGATTGGACAAGGCCTCAAACGCCTCGCCAATTACTAATCCGACATTAATCTTGGCGCTGGCCGAAGTGTACAGGTCAGTGTGTACTCACCTAGTTGTACTCACCTAGTTGTGCTTGCGGGGGTTGAGCTCAAGAGCGTGCACTTGAAGAAAGAAGAGGGGAGATTTTATTTAAATTTGATTTGAGGGAGATCTAAATGTAGATATGACAAAGTTTATACGTCAGTCGATTAAGGGTTGAGAAGGGAGATAATTATCCGGGGCGAAAGCGCCAAGCCATCACGACTATAATACAGTGAGAGACGGGACCCAGGAGCCGTGGCTCATTCCCTGTAAAGACAACTAGCTCAATATATCTAGTTAAGTGCGCGCACACTGCTCTTTGCAAGTCACGGAGATCACTAAATCTCTGAACTTTGACACATAAGAGAACAGTACCCTAGTGCTAGCGAGCATTCAAGAAATGACCGTAATCATTGTATATATATATATATATATATATATATATATATATATATATATATATATATATATATATATATATATATATATATATATATATATATATATATATTATTTTTGAGATATATAAAAGAGTTCTTGCATTCTTATACAGCCACTAGCACGCGTAGCGTTTCGGGCAAGTTCTTAATCCTCTGTTCCCTGGGATACGACCCCCACGAAGAATCGTTTTTACAACCCAGTACCCATAAGTACCCATTTTACTGTTGAGTTAAACAGTGGCTACAGTTAAGGATTTGCGCCCAGTAAATCCTCCCCGGCCAGGATACGAGCCCATGACAAAGCGCTCACGGAACGCCAGGCGAGTGTCTTACCACTACACTACGGAGACTGCTGTATGACACTACACACCACTGGCAGCCGTGTGACAACAATAATGCTCAAATTGCAGCCCTTGAGATGAAAATCGTTTAAAAATCATCATAAAATTACCTCCATTACAAAAATAAGGCTCAGGGCTGACATTTCTTTTTCCTCTGGTGCCCGCAGCTCGACAAGGAACCTTATAAAACAGGGAACGCTTTAACGAGTCATCTTTCCAAGAATTTTGGTGCCTAAGCCGATTTAACAAGTAAAGACCTCATTAAAAACTAATAACGACGAAAATTTCCTCGAGTATAAGTCCGTGTTCTTGGCAACAACCTCCCCCCCCCCCCACACGACCCCTCCCCCACTCCACACACACACACACACAAGTAAGCGGCTTGTACGTGGGTTGGTTAGGGAGGCTCCTCCTCATTAAATTATTAGGAAGAACAGGTTGCCACCAGTCTGCACCTCACAACCCCTCACCACAGAACAGTGCACCTCACAACCTGGAACCAGCCTGCCCCTCACCTGGAACCAGAACGCGTTCTATGTAAGGTGTGACCTGTGAGAACAGATCACAGCACCGCTCCTGTGCCAGGTAAGTCCATTACGGGCTCACCATAGCCCGTGCTACTTGGAACTTGTTCTGAGTAGCTGAATCTAAAACAACAAACAACGAGAACAGGTCACCTCACCAAGGTGACCTTGGCACCAACGACATAGACAGCAGGCTGGCACCAAGGACATAGACAGCAGGCTGGCACCATCGACATAAACAGCAGGCTGGCACCATCGACATAGACAGCAGGCTGGCACCATCGACATAGACAGCAGCCTGACACCAAGGACATAGACAGCAGGCTGGTACCATCGACATAGACAGCAGGCTGGCACCATCGATATAGACAGCAGGCTGGCACCATCGACATAGACAGCAGGCTGGTACCATCGACATAAACAGCAGGCTGGCACCATCGACATAGACAGCAGGCTGGCACCATCGACATAGACAGCAGGCTGACACCATCGACATAGACAGCAGGCTGGCACCATCGACATAGACAACAGGCTGGCACCAAGGACACAGACAGCAGGCTGGCACCATCGACATAGACAGCAGGCTGGCACCATCGACATAGACAGCAGGCTGGCACCATCGATATAGACAGCAGGCTGGCACCAAGGACACAGACAGCAGGCTGGCACCATCGACATAGACAGCAGGCTGGCACCATCGACATAGACAGCAGGCTGGCACCATCGATATAGACAGCAGGCTGGCACCAAGGACACAGACAGCAGGCTGGCACCATCGACATAGACAGCAGGCTGGCACCATCGACATAGACAGCAGGCTGGCACCATCGATATAGACAGCAGGCTGGCACCAAGGACACAGACAGCAGGCTGGCACCATCGACATAGACAGCAGGCCACAGACTTCAACTCATTTTCTCATCTATAATTACCGCCCAATCAAATAACTTTTCTCATCAGGAATATGGAGATTCACACCCACAAGTTCCTCCTCTTGAGAGAAAGAAAGTGAACTTAAAACCCCGTCAACTGGACCTTTAATTGAACTCTGGGACTCATCAGCTTAGGTCCTGACTGGAAATTAAAACCACTTGTCCTGAACTTTAATTGCCGTTCGAACCATTCTGGCCGAGTCTTATTAATCAACAATGCGTTTCACACACGTTTCGAACCAATGTAAGAAAGTTTAGGCTGATCTTTGATTGACCTTAGTCAGAATTGTAATCGAAATTTGTAGTTCCTTAAGGTTGCTTTTTGGATAGTGTTCACTCGCCAACTGAAATGTTCAGTGAACATCGAATTCTCTTGTAGAGCTTGTAGTTGAACACTCATTCTTAAAAAAGAAAGCGTAAGTATCCCTGTTAATTTAAGGTCAAACTCCGATATCAGTTTAAATAACTTAAATATGTAGTATAGTGAACTGGGCTAGCAACTAGACATCGACTGTGTAAGGACGACCGACTTTGGACTGCCGGTGTACGCGCCTGGAGTTTCCCAAACCATCTCGCGAAGGAAAACAAAATATATAATAGCTTAAATATGTTTATCTTTTATATCTGCCCTTCCCCCCAGCGCCAGCACCGTACCTTCCTTCCTGCTCACGCCAGCACTATAGCACTATAACACCATTACTCCAGCACCGTAGCACTCCCCGCTCCCCAACGCTAGCACAGTAAAACCCTCCACCACCACATCCACACATCCACAGCTTGAAATTTGAAGCTAGAAAAGGACACAATGAACATAAAACAATTCCTCAGGGTGACGGTATTAAACGGAATGCTTTGGAAAAGGGACAAATGAAGACGAAACATCTGCATGCGGACTCAAACGACAAGAAGGTCACGGGTCATTGTACCCGTTGGCTAAGAGGAGGGTACCTGGAGCTGGAGCCACATCCCAGTAAGCATAGATATATCAGAAACTCAGGCTGCCTGGCGCGAAAACACGGAATCCACATTGCGCCATTCGCCTCCAAAACGGCTCCATTCGACTAACGAGAAAAAATTCCGCAATGTTTATCGTTAAATACAGTGAGAGGAGACGCTTGTGCCCGGAGCAACGCTCGACACACTGTAACCCACAATACAAAGGTGACCCATTACATGTTGCTTAAAAGGAAAACGGTGTCCGGAGGCGAGAATGAGAACGTAGAGGTTAAGTTGTCGTTGGTGTTGAGGCGCGGCGCACTCTTAGTGCACATGACCAAATTATCCCTTTTTCTTTCTCTCCCCTTCTCCAACGCCTCTTGTTCCCTTATTCCTTCTTTCTTTAACTCCTTTTTCCTTAACTTTCTCACTCCTTTCCCCCCACATCTCTCTAATTGTTATTCTTTTCGTTCTTTCCCTCTTCCTTCTGTTTTTCTTTCCTCTCTGATGTCCTGCCTTTATTCTTTTCTCTCTCTTGCCCATCCTTTCTCCTTCCTCCCCTCGGCTCTTCCTTTTCTTCCCATTTCCATACCATTCCTTTCTTACTAAGTTTCTGCCTCCCTCTATGTTACCCTTCCTTTCTCCAACTCCCCATTTCTTCCATTATCACTCGGCCCTGCAATCATCATTAGAGTTTCTTTACCATGAATTTCGATAAATTGATAGCTGATAGCTTTTCTCAACCCTCAGAGTAAGAAAATAGAAGCATAGCAAACTTATACTATAAGACCAACAACGCCAGCAATGCGATCATACTGAACCAAATATTTATATATATATATATATATATATATATATATATTGTCATCCACACTTCCATGGAAATAAACATTCCATTAACTTGGACTGTCTGGGTCTCGAACCGTGGATCCCACGCGTGTGAGGTCGATTTTTTTTTATGAACACATTTAGGTACATCTGCATGTGTGCAGCTGCCCTATACTATGTGAATGGGAGTACAGTGTGTGCCAAAAAGCTATTAACTACGTGATGTTAAAATCCCCCATCACACAGGATGGTTAGTCATACAGAGGCATGTGATCACTAGTCTGCCGCTGGCTCTTACTTCCCTCTGACTCTCACTTCTCGACAGAATAAAGATTAGGAGGGAGAGAATTATCAGGGGAAAGCGTCAGACCATTACGACTATATTGCGCTTGGAAGGGGTCAGGATAGGGATTTGGGATGGGATGGGGAAGGGCGGGGGGGGGAGGGGAAGGAATGGTGCCCAATTACTTGAGGACGGTTGGGGATTGAACGCCGACCAGCATGAAGCGAGACCGTCGCTCTACCGTCCACTCCACAATGATTTATGGAAAACTTGCTGTGAAATTTTTAAACAGGATTGTTTAAAATAGAAGTTCTCTTTTCTATTACTTATACCAGCACCATTTTCAGTAACCTCTAACGCTGCGGGCTAGAAACCATCTGATTGTGATCTGCGTTTCCAGTTATCTGACATATTCCATTTATTGAAAGTAAAAATTTAAAAATAATAAATCCCTCGAAAACATTATTACTCACTTATGCACAAATAATTTCATTAGGAATCAATAAAACCTATAATTATTATATGAGCAAGTTTATTTTGGGAATTAATACTAGCAGATCATCAGGATGAACATAGACATTATCGCTATACATAATTTATTTACGCATGTATACTCGTTTGTCTCTATATTAAACATCGTCAAATCAACACATCCCATATTTCCCAGGGTGCCAATTATACACATTACTGCACTAAAACTCCAAGCACCACTTCAAGTTGCGGCCACACTCTGCCAATTTCACAGGCGTCTAATGTCCTCCCATCCCATTACAGAATGATAAGCCCACCCACGTGAAAAAGTTAGCAATGAATTATTTAACCGCCTCCTGCGTCCTCATCAAACGACCGTATAATCTCGTTAATAGTGATAATCTGCAGGAACCTCGCTATAACTTCCTGCATAAAATCTAATACTGCATTGCTTATTTTCCTCACAAACAGTTTTGTTAGTGTTGCAGTCTAACTTGTCAAATGGTAACTCAGCGTTGCTTGAATGATGGAGCCCACACTACACTGTCCTCATCACTGTAACCATCTTTACTACGCACAACCATCATCGCTGTATTCATTATCACTACACACACTCTTCATCACTGTAACCATCACACTTCACACTATCATCTGTGCCCATTTTTACTACACACTATCTTCATCACGGTAAACATCTTTACTACACACAACCATCGTCGCTGTATCCATTCTCGCTACACACTGCCGTCATTACTGCACCCATCTCATTATTTGTCAATGGGAAAATCCCATTGATATATAACAATAATGGGATATTTTTGTACATTTAAAGAGAAGCGTTGTCTGGGGTGGAACTCCAAAACCACAGCCAGTGTCTGCAGGCAATGTGTAAAACCCTGATTTGGTATCAAAAGATGCCTCAGGAACCCTAGAGGATTCAGTCGAGTCCAAGGTTACATTTATTTTGTTGCATAACTTGGCAAAGTAGTTTATTACACAAGTTAATAGCCTAGCACAAGGCTTAATGGTGTGGGGAGGCATTGATCTAGCTTAGGTGGACTGTAGACTCAACACTCCCGTCTCAGTTAACTGTTGTGGTTAGCAAAATGGTCAACAGAGCATCTTCTTGATCTAGGTTGATCATCTCCAACCATCCTCGTTGAATCACAGTGGTTGGATAGACAGAAGGTTCCAGACGCTCTTTGCTTCCAGTGCACTAGTTTACTAGTTTCCTTCTTGGTTATCTTGAGATGATTTCGGGGCTTTAGTGTCCCCGCGGCCCGGTCCTTGACCAGGCCTCCACCCTCAGGAAGCAGCCCGTGACAGCTGACTAACACCCAGGTACCTATTTACTGCTAGGTAACAGGGGCATAGGGTGAAAGAAACTCTGCCCATTGTTTCTCGCCGGCGACCAAAACCGAACCCGGGACCACAGGTTCACAAGTCCGGCGTGCTGTTCGCTTGGCTCCCTGGAGCCGGCTGTTTACCAACAGCCACCGCTTGCAGGGCGCAATTCCTGGAGACTACACTCGACCAGATTCCCTCGCAATCGGCAGGTCGTCGACCAGGACTACCGTTTGTCTCAGGTCGTTCCAAACCCCAGGAGCGGGTCAAAGGTCGCTCAGTTGGCTTTTCCAGCCCGCACTCCTGGTAGACTAATGCGTCTTGAAGTCCCACTTCTCGCGGTTTGGGCACTCCCTAATGTTCCTCGTGCAGGTGCTCGGCGTCCCCACTGCCGTCATCCTTGATTTCTTCCACGGGCTAGAATGCTCCTTGCTGGAG
Source organism: Procambarus clarkii (assembly GCF_040958095.1). NCBI lineage: Eukaryota > Metazoa > Arthropoda > Malacostraca > Decapoda > Cambaridae > Procambarus > Procambarus clarkii. Next base: position 14,123,352 of record NC_091230.1, on the reverse strand, counting down.
AGGGAAATGCTGCGTCCGCCTACGACGAACCCGAGGATTGCAGTGACGCGGCCTGGGTTTCCCGCTCAGACACGGGCAGTGACGTTACGTTACGTCACGCGACGCTGTGTTCTAATAGGCCGAGCTCCCAGAGGCCAGCAAATCACAATTCCAACTTCCCCGGAGACTCTGTTTTCCGTTTTGCTTTCGGCGGGAACGTTCCCATCTGAGCCTGGGTGTGTCCGCCATCTTGCCTTCCAGGTTGGGCTTCTCACCCGCCTGCACCCAACTTGTAACCAACATTAAGTTCTCTGATCATTCTTTTCCTTAAACGTAACCAAATACAACTATGTGGCTTCTAGACTATTTACAGGCGGGGAGAATGTCTATAGGTAGAAAGGGAGTATAATTAACCCGGTACACGTAACAATGAGCAGTGCCAAATTCTACGTTCTATCCGTTCATCGCGTCGATATTTGCATGATCGTCCACATAGTTAAAATAAAGTACTATGTTATCGGGAGGATGGGTTGCAGGCGAGCAGGTGTCCTGCCAAGAAGAGTGACAGCACAAGTGACGGGGGAGCTCCCAGCAGGCGACGGTGCCAACCACCAGCACCTGCGGCTGTGTTCCCTCATAATTCTCCCTGTCATCTCGCTCAAGAATTTTGTTGCGAGTTTTTCTATTTACAACCGCGTCACGGCCTTCGTGGATCAAAGGCAGGCGCGCGGGAAGGACGAAACCCGTATTGGTATCCGGTAAAAGAGGCGCCCTTAAGACTACGTGTGGGTTGGCCCTCTCGGTAGGAATCTTCAGAAGAAGAACGTCTTTATCAGTGTTAAGCCATTAAATGCGTCAGTGAGAGGTGGGGATGAGAGGAAAGGTGGGCGGGGGCAGGGGACAGGAGAGGGGGGGATGGGACAGGTGATGGTGAAGGGGACAGGTTAGGGGGGGAAGGGACAGGTGAGAGGGGACAGGTGAAGGGGGAGGGGAAGTCCATCGCTCTCAGAGTTCACAAAAGCGTATTTTACCCCCATTGATGTCTTTGTTCAAACTTATTGTGTTTTGTAAACAATTAAGGGGTGTAATTTTTTTCAAGTTTTCCAAATAACTTAAGTTTAGATATGAGTGTTGCGTTTTAAAGTTATTGTTGTTCACTTATATAATTAATATACTTAAACCATTTGCCACAGTCTCACAATACAGTAAAACTATTCAAATTCTGGAAACTATTTGTTTGTTTGGTTTAGGTTATATAGCTTTTTAACTGTTGTCAGTATGCTAGGTGATCTCATTCCGTCTGTATGTCATTTCCAAGACCCCTCTTGGTCCACATTATGTATATTTACATATTTTTCGGTACCTGTAGACAATATATATATATATATAGTCAAACAGGAATATATTAAGATAAAATTGCAAATTATACGAATATTTGACTATAAAACGAAACAATCATAATCACATCGATGTGGGGAATCTAAAGATATAAGACACTACAGAATACCATAAAATCAAAATACAAACTAAATAGGTTAGCACTTAGCTGTAGATACACCATTGAAGTGTACCTTACCTTGAGGTGCTTCCGGGGCTTAGCGTCCCCGCGGCCCGGTCGTCGACCAGGCATAAACACATGACCCCGGAGTGACTCGAACACCCAGCCTTCTGATCTGGAGTCAGACGCGCTACCATTGCGCCACGAGGCCCGTCTCAGGTACACTGTAGACTGCAGTCTCTACTTCACTGGGACTGTAAAGCCGTGTACTTGGTTCTCTTGAAGGATGTAGTTACTCTAACACAGGTTATTGAGAGAAGTTAAACTAAAATACCTGAGGAGAGTCCACTCACATCAAAATTTTATTATGTACTAAGGATTAAATAATAACTTTAAAACAGCACTAATAATGACTGCTAACTACTGGGACACTGTCGTTCAAGAATTCTACCTTCGTACATGAACAATTCCATCTTTATACAGGAACTTTCGCATCTTCGTTCAGGAACAATGTTCCATGAACGGCTGACTAACACCCGTACAGGGTGTTAGTCAGCCGTTCATGGCTGACAGCCGTTCATGGCTGTTCCTGTACGAAGACTGACATCTTCGTACAGGAACAGTTGCATCTTCGTACAACAATAATTCCATCTCCATACAAGAACAATAACATTTTCGTACAACAAGAAGCTGTTAATTTAAAACACCAAGTTGTCCTTGGCACAAGAACAATTCATCCTTGGCACAAGAACAATTCATCCTTGGTACAAGAACAATTCGTCCTTGGCACAAGAACAATTCATCCTTGGTACAAGAACAATTCATCCTTGGTACAAGAACAATTCATCCTTGGTACAAGAACAATTCATCCTTGATACAAGAACAATTCATCCTTGGCACAAGAACAATTCGTCCTTGGTACAAGAACAATTCATCCTTGGTACAAGAACAATTCATCCTTGGCACAAGAACAATTCATCCTTGGCACAAGAACAATTCATCCTTGGCACAAGAACAATTCATCCTTGGTACAAGAACAATTCATCCTTGGCACAAGAACAATTCATCCTTGGTACAAGAACAATTCATCCTTGATATAGGAACAAGTCTCTGTCGGCACAATAATGAGATGATTGAACAACGGACAATACACCAATTAGCGACGAGGGACTAAACGAAACACCAAACACGAGACAAGAGCAGGAAAAAGAACCTTGCCATAAACCCAATGAACCCAACGTTGCCGTAAACCCAATCATAAAGAGGAGCACAAATACAATAGCTGTATGGGTCATTATCACAACACTAAATGACTTTGCACTACACAACGAGCGAGGTTGGATTGTTCCCTCTTCTCGAGCCAATTACACTGAGTTAATCATGGAAAATAATTGGGCTGTCATGTTTTCTAGAGATTACTTTGATTTTGAATGAAAAGTAAATTAGTTACAATCCCAACAAATTACAGCCGGAAATGTATATCGTTAAATAAAGTATAATTAATTTTTTAGATATTACATTTAAAAGCAATATTTATGTTGCAAAACATCGAGGAACAAAAATTCTCATGTTGAAGTTGATATAAAATGAAAAATCCAGCGATAGCAAATTTCCACTGATCAATTAAGCGGTTTTATAAATTGAAATCCTTAATGCAATGAAAAATTATGTAATATATTCATTCACTTTGGACCATTGGAGCCTCGAACCACAGCAGACCACATAAACAAAAGGCCGCTGCTCTGCCTACTGAGCCACCAGCACCCTGTAATAAGGTAGGATTCCAGAGACACCTATCTGCTGTCCAACTGAAACTTTCAGCCTGGGATATTCAATGTTAGGAAAGTAACGGCTCTCATATATTCACGTTTCCTATGTATCGGACTCGAGGAGTTAGGTTTATTACTTGGGTTGGCACTTTTGGTTAGGGCAAGAGGGAGGAGTGTTTACAGAGCAGCGAATCAAGTGAACGGACTGAACCTACAGCATCTTGGAACGTGTTTATTACTGCAAACTATCGTAAACTATCGTAAACTATCGTAAAACCGTAAACTTTGTTTACGGGCTCACCATAGCCCGTGCTACATGGACACTTCGTTCTGAGTAGCTAAATCTGAAACAACAACAGGCAAACTATCACCTCGACAAACCAACGATCAAGACATTCGTACATTTCACGTTCTGCCAACTGAACAGCAAGGAAACAATAGGGCCGTTCAACCCTCTCAAACGTTCTTTCCATTGTAATTAAGATAATAAGAGTGGTCTCACGCATTACACACCACAGACCAGACAGCAGCGCGGTACCGCACGAACCACCATTCGCATTCGGCGCCATTACTAATCACAAACATCATTTCACGTATTACGCATCACAAACCACCAGACCGCACCACGAACCACCGCCACAAACTCGTCTGTCTCCACCACACGCGGAACGCGACCGGGGGAAACACCAGGGTGTGAAATTACCTCCGAAGGCATACTTTGATGATCTGGTTCAACGACTTCCAACAAAGGTTGCATTCAAAAGCGCCATCAAATTGTATCAATTGTTGTGGCAAAGCGAGACAGGAAAAAAACAATAGGACAAAAGAAGAAAAAAAAATCTTTCGTGTTTTGCAAACCGCATCAACAGAGAACAACATCCGGGGATTTTGTTCGAAGCTCTTAACTAGTTCAGTTAGTCGACTGAAAAATCAGAAGGAATTAGATTGGGGAAAGGAATTCTTTGAGGCGGCGTGAGGCAGAAAAATAAATTGTTGCCCTCAGGTTAGGCCTAAACAGAGATATATTCATGTTATATAAAAATATTTCTTCCGGGAAATATATTTCCAGGAAGGAGGAAATACATCTTCAATATATATAAATATATATATATATATATATATGTCGTACCTAATAGCCAGAACGCACTTCTCAGCCAACTATGCAAGGCCCGATTTGCCTAATAAGCCAAGTTTTCATGAAATAATGTTTTTTCGACTACCTAACCTAACCTAACCTAACATTTTCGGCTACCTAACCTAACCTAACCTATAAAGATAGGTTTGGTTAGGTTAGGTAGGGTTGGTTAGGTTCGGTCATATATCTACGTTAATTTTAACTCCAATAAAAAAAAATTGAACTCATACATAATGAAATGGGTAGCTTTATCATTTGATAAGAAAAAAAATATAGAAAATATATTAATTCAGGAAAACTTGGCTTATTAGGCAAATCGGGCCTTTTATAGTAGGCTAAGAAGTGCGTTCTGGCTACTAGGTACGACATATATATATATATATATATATATATATATATATATATATATATATATATATATATATATATATATATATATATATATATATACATACATATATATATATATATATATATACATATATATCAGCTCTCTGGGAGTGTGGAAGTTGTATTCTTGAACTACTGAGGACAAACAAAATTGTCAAGGAATATACAGATAACATACAAGAAATATTTTGCAGAAGAAATGGTGTATGTTCTGTTGTGCATTGTGTCTTTGCATTAAAGAAGCTACTGTATTGTGTCCTTGCTCCAAGGAGGCTACTGTATTGTGTCCTTGCTCTAAGGAGGCTACTGTATTGTGTCCTTGCTCCAAGGAGGCTACTGTATTGTGTCCTTGCTCCAAGGAGGCTACTGTATTGTGTCCTTGCTCCAAGGAGGCTACTGTATTGTGTCCTTGCTCCAAGGAGGCTACTGTATTGTGTCCTTGCTCCAAGGAGGCTACTGTATTGTGTCTTTGCATTAAGGAGGCTACTGTATTGTGTCCTTGCTCTAAGGAGGATACTGTATTGTGTCCTTGCTCTAAGGAGGCTACTGTATTGTGTCCTTGCTCTAAGGAGGCTACTGTATTGTGTCCTTGATTTAGAAAGGTTAGGTTACAGTTATTACTGTATAGGACCTTTGCTTTGTGAAGGCTATCGTTGTTACAGTTTTGTCCTTGTACAAAAACGACACACTGGCAAACACACAGGTAGACAGACATAACACCTTGACTCAAACACGATTCTGACACACACACACACACACACACACACACACACACACACACACACACACACACACACACACACACACACACACACACACACACAGGAATCTGTACACCAGTTGATTGACTCTTGAGAGGCGGGGACCGAAGAGCCAGAGCTCAATTAGGTGAGTACACACACACGCAGGGGCCTTGCGGCTGAGTAGACAGCGCTTGGGGGTCGTAGTCCTAATGGTTCGATTCCCGGCGGAGGCGGAAACAAATGGGCAGAGTTTCTTTCAGGTCTGGTTCATCTGTTCATCTAACATTAACTAGGTAGCTGGGAGTTACACATCTGCTACGGGCTGCTTCCTGGGGATGTGTATGTGTATGTTAGGAAATATATGTAATAGGCATAATAGTGGAAAAAGAGATTGGTTAGAAAGGCGGGGTCCAAGAGCTAACAACTGGATTCTGCAGACACAAATAGTAAATACACACACTGACAATTACGAGTGCGTGTTAATACAGACTGATCAAATGAATGACCAAATAATAAATTCTCATCAGATAAATACAAATAAAATAATTAAAAGTTTTTATTGTAACTGAATGCCGGTGAATAAGTTTATTATGCAAGATGTGTATATTGATGCCAATGTTGTAATTTAGTATGTGTTAAGCATGGCAGTTTTTTTCTTTAGAGGGACACTAAATTAAATTATTTGTATACCAATAGATCGGGTACCGGGGGATGTCCCGATCTCTTTCTCTCTCTCTTTTCCTTTATCTCTTCCCTTCCTCTCTCCCTTACCCTGTCCTTGTTGCCAGGGCCCAACTAGGTACCCCATATAGTCAATATATAAGACAACATGCTACACATTGTTGTAGTAAGTCATCCTTGTCAAGTGAGCTCTTGTTAATTGTTCCTGGTTCCCTGTATGTGGTGAGGTGTCTGTTCTCCTCCCCCCTCCCACATGCGCCTCTCCCTCTTCCACCCCTTCCCTCTTACACCCCTTCCATTTACACCCCCTCCATCTTACACCCCCTCCATCTTACACCCCCCTCCATCTTACACCCCACTACACCTCCCGTTCTCCTACACCAACAGAAACGAGGAAGTATCAAAATTCCCTTTGATAAGGTTATCTGTTTGAGTCAAGTCTGGGCGTCTCCTGGGCCGTGTGGGGAGAGAGGCGGGGAGATGGAGAGAGATAGGAGGGGAGACATAGGATGGCGGGAGGCGGAGGAGATTGGGAGAAATTGGAGGGGAGAGACGTGAAGTGATAGGAGAGAAGGGAAGCCCAGCATAAGAAAGAGGAGAGGAGATGACTGGGGGAAGTGAAGAAACAGGGATCGGAGAAAAGTTGATGAGGGGGAGAAAGATAGGAGAGGGGGTGAGGCGGAGAGGTAGGGTAGTGAGGTGAAGAGGGGGGGGGTGAGGGGAAGGAAATGAGGGGGTGGAAAAAGAAGTTGAAAATGGCGTGAGAAATGGGAAGGAGTAGCAAGTGTGTGAAGGTCTGGCTACTTCACACACAGCTCATAATACCTTCACTTACTCTTGCCAAAAGTATTTTAATGAATGTATCAAAATTATGGCCAAAAATGTTATCAAAATTATGGCCAAAAATGTATCAAGTTTGACTGAAAGTACCCAATTTACAATTTAACGTACAAATACAAATTTTTATATTTATATAATGTTGGTCAGTCGTGGAGTTTAATAATACGTATTTAGTACATCAGTGTGTTTCTCTGTTTTAGAGCCAAACCTTTAAACCAAAGTGAACGTGAATATATATTATTCCATATTCCATTACATATTTCATTCCCCTACAACAACCAGTGAGAACACTTGCAACTCAGCCTTTAGGAAACCTTTAATTATGAAGATTCTTGTGCAGGCGATGAGTCACAATAACGTGGCTGAAGTATGTTGACCAGACCACACACTAGAAATTGAAGGGACGACGACGTTTCGGTCCGTCCTGGACCATTCTCAAGTCGATTGTTGAATGGTCGACGAACAATCGACTTGAGAATGGTCCAGGACGGACCGAAACGTCGTCGTCCCTTCAATTTCTAGTGTGTGGTCTGGTCAACATGAAGATTCTTTTTTATGTAACAGGTCTTGAAAATGTGACGTATGATAATCTGTCCCATCATCTTGTTTGTCAATTATCGGGTCAGTTTCAGTCACTGTAACTTTACGAACAGGAATCCTATGTTGCCTCTGAGGTTCCCGGAGCCACAGTATGAGCGTCGTGGCTGCCCAGTGTCACCACCCGCCAAACACTGCTTAAACTGGATCACCGAATGATAATCTTTACAACATAGGCGAAGCAAGACGGAAAACGGAGATGAGAACCAAGAAAATTAGAGTGGCATTAGAAAGACGAGATAAGAGATCGGGAAAGATGAGAGGCAGAAGCGGCTGAGAAATGAGGAGAAACGTGTACGACAACATGAGGACCAGCAGCTGTGACATGATGAGAAACACCTGTATAGACGTTGTTGTTTTAGATTCAGCTACTCGGAACAAAAAGTTCCAAGTAGCACGGGCTATGGTGAGCCCGTAGTGGACTTTAGACGCCACAGAAAGAACAACAGCAAAAATAACAGAACAAAAAAAAAACACGACAGCAAGGCATCCAAAAACAAGCGTTAAATCACCACGAGGCAATGAAACAAAACAATAGAGCAGTTGAAAACAAGACAATAACCAGAAACAAAGACAGTTGCAGAGCAGCAAAAGTAACCTTCACCAACAACGGAAACAAAAACACAGAAGAAACAACATAACTCCCAGACACAGAGTTGCAAGACCGTCCCAGACGAGAGCCTTCAAGACGCAGGAACAGACCATCTTTACCAATACAACAATGACCTTAACAAAACTAGTCAGGAACAATGATCACTAACAAAGACAACACAAAAACAGAACATCCTCACTTCCCTATTTCCACGGTGGCTGGTGGTAAGGGGGAAGGGGAGGAGAGGCCTGGGGAGGGGTGGGAGAGGCCTGGGGAGGGGTGGGAGAGGCCTGGGGATGGGTGGGAGAGGCCTGGGAAGGGGAGGGAGAGGCCTGGGGAGGGGTGGGAGAGGCCTGGGAAGGGGTGGGAGAGGCCTGGGGAGGGGTGGGAGAGGCCTGGGAAGGGGTGGGAGAGGCCTGGGAAGGGGTGGGAGAGGCCTGGGGAGGGGTGGGAGAGGCCTGGGAAGGGGTGGGAGAGGCCTGGGGAGGGGTGGGAGAGGCCTGGGGAGGGGTGGGAGAGGCCTGGGAAGGGGTGGGAGAGGCCTGGGGAGGGGTGGGAGAGGCCTGGGGAGGGGTGGGAGAGGCCTGGGAAGGGGTGGGAGAGGCCTGGGGAGGGGTGGGAGAGGCCTGGGAAGGGGTGGGAGAGGCCTGGGAAGAGGTGGGAGAGGCCTGGGAAGGAGGTGGGATGGGTGTGGGGGAGGAAGGAGACTTCACCCGTGCCACCAAAACGTTCCCTAACAAAGTCAATTGTATCGGAAGAGGCTTTTCCGCTGCAGATGAGCCAAGTCAGATAGAATTTGAGGCAATAAGGGTGCCTGCCCAGCAGAGTTGGTCGTGAATTTCGAGCTTGTAGACAGTAATCACAGGAGGTGAGCAGCATCTCTTCCCCACTCGAGTGACAGAGTCTTGCTGGGCGTCGCTGGAGCGCTCGCCAAGATCCGCTGCTGAGGTAAACAGGTGGTAGTTCCGTTTTCTTTCTATCGCTGAGGAAATCGGGTGGTGTTGCCTACGAAATTTGGCCACCATATTGGAACACCGATCGAACAGCTTCACTAGAGGATAAAGGACTATATTTCAGTACTTTATAGACCTCATCCAGAATCCTTAATGCTGTTATGAACTATAAAGAGTATGTCAGTATAAAGTGACGCAATAACACGGCCCACGTGTGTAATATAATGAAAGAAAGGACGCTTGGATTCCTCCAAGACCTTTGTCAAGTGACGTGTTTGTCGAGTTATTTATGAAATATCTATGTGCTTTAAGAAACTGATTGTACACATGTAGAAAGATATAGAAAAAATGCAGAAACCAATTCATCAGTGCTTTGATCTGCTTCGCTAAACTAATATTGAGGTTCACAGTTCTTGAGCTAAATATGTGCCGATGAAATTTCAACCACCTGATAGTTCATTTAATATTCTATGTACCTAAAACAATCATGACTAATTCGTGGGTTGTATGATCAACGATTCCTTACCAAGGAATTGTTGATGTGAGAAGCTAATTGGATCGTGCTTTATGAGGATACAGGTTCATGGCGTAGCGAAGCTATTTGGATATAGATCCCAAAGGCTGTGTTATTTTGAGATGGGCCGGTGGCACTCTATAGTATTAGGTAAGAGGACTTCCTCTACAACCAGCCCGACCGCCTAAGGTTTCCCAACGTCAAGAAACTGTAGCAGTGCCTTATCCTAACCTACAAGAGGACCCAAAATCAGAAAATGGGAAAGTATGTCTATTTCGTGAGCCACTACCATTTTCAACCTTAGGTAGACTATACGTCAAAATGCGACATGCTATTAGGAGGACAGTTGCTACAACACGGCTATAGTGTTTAATCACTCTTTTAATAAATATTCCGGAAATGGCTTTTTAGACATGTTACGAGTTTGTGTGTTGTTACCTGTTACTTGTGATCTGCCACTATGTTGGTCTGTTGTTACCTGTTACTTGTGATCTGCCACTATGTTGGTCTGTTGTTACCTGTTACTTGTGATCTGCCACTATGTTGGTCTGTTGTTACCTGTTACTTGTGATCTGCCACTATGTTGGTCTGTTGTTACCTGTTACTTGTGATCTGCCACTATGTTGGTCTGTTGGTACCTGTTACTTGTGATCTCCCACTATGTTGGTCTGTTGTTACCTGTTACTTGTGATCTCCCACTATGTTGGTCTGTTGTTACCTGTTACTTGTGATCTCCCACTATGTTGGTCTGTTGTTACCTGTTACTTGTGATCTCCCACTATGTTGGTCTGTTGTTACCTGTTACTTGTGATCTCCCACTATGTTGGTCTGTTGTTACCTGTTACTTGTGATCTCCCACTATGTTGGTCTGTTGTTACCTGTTACTTGTGATCTCCCACTATGTTGGTCTGTTGTTACCTGTTACTTGTGATCTCCCACTATGTTGGTCTGTTGTTACCTGTTACTTGTGATCTCCCACTATGTTGGTCTGTTGTTACCTGTTACTTGTGATCTCCCACTATGTTGGTCTGTTGTTACCTGTTACTTGTGATCTCCCACTATGTTGGTCTGTTGTTACCTGTTACTTGTGATCTCCCACTATGTTGGTCTGTTGTTACCTGTTACTTGTGATCTCCCACTATGTTGGTCTGTTGTTACCTGTTACTTGTGATCTCCCACTATGTTGGTCTGTTGTTACCTGTTACTTGTGATCTCCCACTATGTTGGTCTGTTGTTACCTGTTACTTGTGATCTCCCACTATGTTGGTCTGTTGCCCCCACATCAGTCTAGGCTGAGGAAAATTTGTACTTTACTAAAAGCTTCGTATTTCAAAGATTATGGATGATTGAAGGAGAATGGTAACTATCAACAGAGGTACTCAGGGAACAAGTGCTGAGATCAACAATAAATACACAAAAAGAAGATACATAGTGTCAGCGAATTTAATTGATCCAGCCTAGAGAACGGTGGCAATGGACACTATTAACCTAATATCCATCACTGACTTTAAGTGGTACAACCAACAATAAAACAGGACATAATTAAATTACAAAATTTATGTTTCACTAAATTATCTATATACTCGGTATAATTCAATTATCACAGTATATTCAACAGTAAATGCCTAGCGATGCCTGACATTAATCCTGCATACCTGAAAAGACATTAAGGGGCCGGTTAAGAGGAATTAACAGCCGCACAGAGCCAGCTTGTTCCTCTCCATGTCCAGTAACAGACTGCTGATATAAAGAGCTGCCGAGCTGGCCTCCAAGCACTTTAGACAGTGTTTACAGATCATCTTGAAATGATTTTCTTCGTACTAACTACATCTAAGTTATTATGGCAATTGTAGAATACACAGTTAACTTTTTACATTAATGCTATGAACATTCTCAAGAAATTATACATAGTCTGCATACTGGCTGCCGGTACTTTGGATATCGATGTTGATAATCTGTATGTGGCAGCGTCTTATCAGTTGACTGAATTTGTTGAATTCAACCATAACAGTTTTCTCACTTATTGAGGATCTCATCTACATAAACGTTCTCATTTTTTCTAAAGATATTTACAGGGATGGCTGGTTGCTCAATTCTACTACAAATAAGTGTGTAAATATATACCCTGCATGCAACATGTTAAAACAGAATATGCAAATGACATATATTCTACCTTTTAAAGACAATTTATGCAAATAGGTACATTTGTATACTTTATTAGCTTCACCCTTGCTGATGCAACATGCAAATTACTTAACAAGTCAACAGTGACCAGCTATGCCTGTAAATCTTGGTTATTATACTGTGAGGCAAATTTGCATATACTGTCGTATTCAAACATTTACTGGCCAACCCAAAACATGTTTAGAAACTTGTATGCCACATCTTGCTTCAAAATGATCAAACTGAAGTATCAACGTAAGCCAGGCAATGGTATGCAAATTTATTTTTGGATTAGTCGTGGGCTTACAACAGATAATAATTTAGAATTTAGTTATGACGAGGCTAGTCCCTCGTTCATAATGTGTCTTTGTGTGTAGTTAGGTAAGGATATGTTAGGTTAGGACAAGTTAGGTTGTGTTAGGACAGGATGTGTTAGGTCAGGATAAGCTAGGTTTTCTTGAGATGATTTCGGGGCTTAGCGTCCCCGCGGCCCGGTCCTCGACTAGGCCGTGGTCGAGGAGCGGGTGTGTTTTGTTACACACCTCCATGAAGTAGCCCGTAGCAGCTGTCTAACTCCCAGGTATCTAGTTACTGCTAGGTGAACAGTGGCATCCTTACACTAAACAATTAGATAATATATATATGAATTGTTAAATAAATTTAGTAAGTGATATACAGATGTTAAATGGTTATGATGAGAGGCATAGATTATTTTAGTATAGAATCTGAAACATTAGCAAAAATTATCAGTAGAACACGAATTGAGTTACTTAGGATGAGGGAAAGTTTTTTGTCATGATATTAATTTGGAAATTCTTAGTTTCTCTTCTGAATTGGCCGAGAGAGAAGTTCATCCTTTAATGCCACTTTTAAGGACAATTCCACATTTTAGGGCCATTTATTTGCATTGTATTTCTGTTATGGTTGAGTCGCACTCTTGCAATATCAATTTCTTGTGTGGTGTTCACAGGTTCTGTTTCAGCCCTCAAGGAAGCGTTTGAAGTGAAGATTAGTATATCGCTCTTTAGAGTTTTATATATAAAGAGAACACTTGGGTCTGTGTGTGTCACGGGACATTAAACATAGTCAAGGATTCACGGGTGCAGAATATTGCTGGCTCCCAACAAATTGTCTTATTTGCCGATTAATTTTGAGTAATTATGTGCCACAGGTAATTTTGAGTTGTAGATTTTTGTTGTATGTTACAGATGAGGATTAGTCTGGTTCTTTTTTCCCTCAAGAGCCATAATCTTAAGGTCCGCTGGCAGCGATTCCTAAGAGGTCTTCATGTATCTCGTCGACACCCCTTTCAGTGACTGTATTTGTTATATCGAATGTATTGATGGTGTTTATTGCACAATGTGTCCACTTGTTGCGGAGTTGTAAATAAACAGATACAAACACCGTAGGTGTGACATTGATAGACCAATGAATGATAAAGTGCTGTCAAGCTAGAGAGACGTACGTAGTACTGGATTTGAGATACATACTTTTTTTGTATTCTGTACATGGAAATTAAAATATAATTTAAATACTATGGAGTAAACAGCAGCTATTTTCTGATTAAAATTGATTTCACAGTGAGAGAGAGGTTTTTGTGTGCTTACTAAGCATCGCAAAAACTTGGGATAATTAATTTACTTTTTGATTTGATTGGAATGGAAATTATAAACTTTTCAGTGGAAAAAATAAAAAAAATAAAAAGATTTATAAAAACATGACGTCTGAGGGGAAAAAAGTCAAATTTGTCGAGATGAAGAATCCGGAGGCTGGTGGGAAAATTCAATTACTCCAGGTTCGACAACCGGAGATCAACAGGGTGGCACCTGGAAGCCCAGACTAGTGCCCCGTGATCTCCAGCATCGATCACTCTATTACCACCACCACTACCACTGTCCCAACCACCATTGTCGCCACTACCACCACCTCTGTTACCAGTGCCACCTACCACTACCACCACGGCCATTAAATCATGTCACCAGCATCACAGCCATTACCATCCCAATTATCACCACCACCACAACCATTACAAGTCATCACCATATCCATCACAGTCACCACCACTACAGCCCCTCACCACAAAACCACGGTCACCACCACAGCACTCATTATAGCAGCCTCATCATCACATCCCCAACCAGCGACCAAGCACGCACGCACGCACGCACACACACACACACACACACACACACACACACACACACACACACACACACACACACACACACACACACACACACCTTCCTGTGCACCACCATTATTGTAGATAACGTAAGATTTTGGATTACTTTTGTGTATACTAAGAGGGAGTATCTTGCGGTGCCCGGGTCTCACTCACTCCCTTCCATTCTCACATTTCCCCTCCATCCTCTCTCCCATTCCTATTCCCCCATTCATATTCTCTCTCCCCTTCCTCACGGTCTCCCTCCCACCCAACCTTCCATTCTCTCCATTCTCCCCCTCCCCCTTCTCTCACATTATCTCCTTTAACCCTTCCGTTGCCTCTCCCAGTGAGCAAAACATGTTCGAGTAATGGTGAATCAACTTTTCGACGATAAGTCAAGATTGATAAGAGGCGAGAGATAAGTTGGTAAATATTGTTTCCGACACTCAAACCCACTGGTCATAACTTCATGGGCCTCACTGCTTGTCGCATTAGAGAAACAAATACAACTTGATGAAGGGCATGAGGGTCCCCTGACACCCGATGACACACGCCATACATCCACAAGTTACCTTGCAAAGTTTTGTGTGGCTCTAGCCCCAAGCCTCTGGCTCCCAACCTGGAACAAAGAACCTAACAAACACATGGGGTCATAAATTAACTTTACCAATCATTGCTCGACCAAATGTTGTTTAGCCTCGATCCACGGCCATCGGACGTCGCGTCTCGGCCATGGGCCTGATTAGCATTTCGTCCAAGTCACATAAAAAAAGAAAAAAAAAGCTATCTACATATATAACTGCAACTCATACTTCCTATTTAAAACTGAATTCGCATTAACAGTAATTACAACATTTTCTAAGAAACATTAACAATCTTTCCCAGTGGGATTCCGTCGTTATGACAGTGGAATGTATAATAATGCGTGTGGAGGGCAGGTGGTAGCGTTAATTAGTGCGCGTAGGGAACTACTTGCCAGCCAGCTAGGACGGGCAGCGGGGCCAGTAATGAAGCTAGGAGTCAATGAGCCAAATGAATGACACAGTCTGGAGACACCGGAGCCCGAGCTCCTCTGCTCCTCCGTAATGAACCCAAACATTATATTTAATGTTATATAGCACGATGTTGCCTGTCTGTATTACTATCATTGGTGTGTGTATATTCACCTAGTTGTATTCACCTAGTTGTTCTTGCGGGGGTTGAGCTCTGCTCTGTCGGCCCGTCTCTCAACTGTCAATCAATCAACTGTAACTAATTACTAACTTTTTTTCCCACACACACACACACCTACGCACAG